>NC_057797.1:259431844-259447120 GCF_018294505.1 Triticum aestivum | reverse complement strand
AGGCCGATGGGCTTCGGGGTCCGGGGACGGGCTCGCGGGCCGGTGGCGGGTGGAGGGCAGCACGCCACATGTCGGCTCAGGAGAGGCGGCGGCGGGATTCTATCCGGCGCCGGGCGGACGTGTCCGGCGCGCGGGGATCTTTTTTTAGGGTTTCGTGGGGGGGAGGAGATCTGAAAAACGGGGGTTCTATTTATAGGCATAAGTGGAGCTAGGAGAGTCCAAATGAGGTGCGGTTTTCAGCCACGTGATCATGATCGAACGCTCTAGGACATGGAGCAGAGTTTGGTGGGTTTTGGGCCAAATTGGAGGGGTGTTGGGCTGCAACACACATGAGGCCTTTTCGGTCCCTCGGTTAACCGTTGGAGTATCAAACGAAGTCCAAATGATACGAAACTTGATAGGCGGTCTACCGGTAGTAAACCAAGGCCGCTTGGCAAGTCTCGGTCCAATCCGGAAATGTTTAATCCCCACACACGAAAGAAAGCTAGAATTGGCCACCGGAGGAGAACGACGCGCCAGAATGCAAAACGGACAACGGGGAAAATGCTCGAATGCATGAGACGAACACGTATGCAAATGCAATGCACATGATGACATGATATGAGATGCAAGACAACGAAAAACAACACACGGAGACAAAACCCAAACCCGAGGAAATAAATATAACTTAACGCTGGAAACGGCAAGAGTTGGAGTACAGATAGGGAAAGTTACATCAGGGGTGTTACAATGGCGGAGACATTCGTGTGCACGGGCACCAGCACGGGCGCGCACGTTAGTGCACGCGCAGGCGCATGTGCTGGCAGATGCACGGGCACCGGCACGGGCGTGCGCGTCAGTGCACGCGCAGGCGCATGCGCTGGCAGGTGCACGGGAATGGGCGCTGGCGCAGTCGGGGCGACAAGAGACGGAACAGGAGCGGGGAAAGGCGCGGCGTCTTCCCACAAGGCCAGTTCAAGCTCGTCCCAAAGCGCCTTATATTCTTGAGACTCCTGCTAGGTGTCTTCCTCAGGAAACTGGAACACTAAGGGCAGACCATCGTGATGCGGCATGGCGTATGTTTAGGTCAGGCTAGTTGGAGGTAGACGACAGGAGAGTCGGAGAGGAAGAGAGAGGATTGTAGCGATACCGGGTAGTGCAGGGTTGATTTTAAACTGCGGCACCGGCGACATTAAAAGTGGGAGTTGTTGGGACGACGGTGGGCGGCGTAGCCTGGTCAAAGGGCTCGCCTCCCGGTGAGCCTGCACAGCGGTCTGCTCGCACGCCTCTCTGACAGCCGGCGCAGCGGTCTATTCGCATGCCTCCCATCGACTCACACGCTTGCTCGGACGGCACCTGCCGATGAGAAGCGGGGACTCGTGGCGGCACGTAAACGCCCACGGTTTCAATAGTGAAAGCGTTCGCCTTAACGTGATAGGTCTTTGTTCCAAAATACCTTGGCTCTTCATTGGTGCAACTTGTCATAAGCAGCTTGTCTCAAATTGAAGAAAAAACTTACGAAGTAATATTTATGCCATATCACGTGACCATGCTTAGTTTCATGAATTTATGCTCACTTTTGGATTTTCTGAAATTTAAGATCCAGGATTCGAAACAATATCATAACCTGCATCATGCAATAAATTTTCAAGTCGTACATCTGTCCTTTTGTATTTCTTAAGAAAGGATTTGGTCAAACATTTTGCTTAGTTAGACTTCAGACAAGTTATATATGCAAAGTAAAAGGATAATCCCTCCGTACCAGTGCATTGTCTGATATATTAACTCAAGTACTAGGCACGAACAAACGGGGTCAATTCTGTGTTCATCCTGGTGTAGTAGTAGTAGTACTAGGCAATGCAGTTGACGGGTGACCTTGACGAGCGGCGACCGAGGGAATTGAACCGTGCTCGGCACGGTAGGTAACGTTGTCTAGTTACTAAAGCATCCCTCCATTGTTCATCGGTAGTCATTATGGACTGGGGACATGAGGGGAATTTCCTAGGGCTGGAATTCTGGCCGCCAGATATTTCGACTTGAAACACTGCGGCTCGACTGGTTGGGGTTGCCTAATGTGCGTACCACGCAGGCCACCGAAGGACACGAGCCCATTTATTTGAGGATCAACACGAGCCAAGGTCTGGCTGGTACGCCATTGGGTCCTACCATTCGAGAATAGGAAAGGAACCTTTTAAATTGCCGAATGAATCTATGTGTATTACAATACCCGTATTTTCCTTGCAAATACTAATCTCAACGTGGTAATTGATTTATGACGAGTTGTTGAATTAGAGTGAGTTTGTGATATAGTGATCTCAATGTGGATTTCACATTTCATGGTATCCCTAGTAAGTTGTCCAATGCAAATTCAAATTTCAAAGATGAACAATATGGAGGTGAGAAAACTTTGTATGTATGAAGCATATGACCACACACACACACAGACACACATGCACGAACACAACAACAATCCAATAAGTATAGTGCATCTATTTTTACAAACCATGCATGTATGACATGAATTCAAAAATACGCCTTCTATTCCTAAATATTAGTCTTTTAGAGAGTTCAACAAGTGACTACATACGGAGCAAAATGAGTGAATCTAGACTCTAAAATATGTCTATATACATCCGTATGTGCCAGTCCATTTTAAGACTCTAAAAAGACTAATATTTAGGAATGAAGGGAGTAAAATGTAAGGCATCCATGGTCCTCAGTTCAATATTTAAAATGAACATGAAACTGAAACATGTATATTAAGTCTAGTTCTACAGTACATGCAAATGTTGTGTTTAGGCGGAGCAATGATTGTGGGGGGTCAACACCTCGACCTTAGATAAAATTGTGGAGCTCTATTTAGGGTTGTTTAGATTATATTTGTCCCCACCCTCCCAACCACTGATTGGTTGTGCACCCCCCAGCCCTCCTGCCTGGAGAATATCATATGCCACCATACCTTAGATGCTACTCCCTCCAATCCAAATTACTCGTCGAAGAAATGGATGTATCTAGAAATAAAATACATCTAGATACATCCATACCCGCGACAAGTAATTCCGAATAGAGGGTGTATATGTCGATACGACTTTCTTCGAGCTTGTAGATCTGAGAAATAGCAGCTCACATGATGTGTCTCAATATTTTTGCAGGAAAACCTTGATGACTTTGAGAATTGCACACAATTTGTACAAAAACTACTTAGATGCCCTTTGATCCCATATCCAACAACCTCGAAACTCGTATCACCATAGCATCTAAGATGAAGGAGGACATCATATTCTCCTGTATGTAAGAATATCATGTGCTACCACACCTTAGATGCTATGGTGATACAAGCTCTTCGGAGGCGTTGGATTTGTGACCCAACACCTCCTCGGTGGTTCGAATGGTTTTTTGCAGAAAAGCCCCAAAAGAGTTCGGCCACCGCTTACAAGCACAGAGACTGCTCAGATGCCATTGGATCTCAGATCAAATGACCTCCAAGATCGTATCACCGTAGCATCCAAGCTGCGATAGCACCTTATGTTTTCTCGCACGGGAGAGTATGAGGTGCTCCCGCACCGTAGATTCTATGGTGATATGAGTTCACTGAGATCTAATGACCCACAGTAGGAGGTTTGAATGTTTTTGCAATATACGACTGATAGAGTTTGGGAAATGCGCAGAAAGTACAAGTACTACGCATGTGCCATCTGATCACCGATCATACGACCTAGATGCTCATATCATCATAGCGGGTAATTAAGCTACGGGGACCAACTAATATGAGCACCGGGGAGCCGTTGGATCGAAGATGCAGCGGCACACACAAGGCCTAAATGTTTTATTTGCAAAAAAACCTTTCGAGAGTTTGGAAATTGCGCATAATTACAAAGACTACTACCAAGCCATTGGATCTCACTTCCAACGGTGTAAAAACTCGTATCACCGTAGTATCTAAGCTATAGGGTGGATGTGATATTCTATGCCGCTGTCATTTTTGTTCGTAAACTTGAAAAATACGTGTAACTCGTGTCGTTACTTGTCTAACCGCGCAAAGTGTTTGTTCAAAAAAACCATCCTACACTGAAATATCGGAACAACACATGGGGGTCCCACTTGTCATTAATCAAATTTGAACCTAAAACTAACAAATATGAAAGACGAGATTCAAACTGGCAACCTGGAGTACAAAGCATAAGTCGATAGCCTGAAAAAACGAACGGTTGTTGGCTTTGTCCCATAACTTGATTTTATATAGTACTTGCGTTGAGTAGAGTAGAGGGAGTGCCTCGTCAACTCATGCATGACCGTTGTCTCACTTACTGGTGGGTCCCAGGTCTGCAATCTCAATCTCTCTTCTCTCCATCGTCTAACCTTTGCACGGGAACACATGAAGAGCGGCACTAGCTTGCCGTGGTGTTATTACAACTAAAAAAGCTTGGAAAATAGAAGAATCACCTAGAACAAGAGACGTTGTGGCTGGTTGAGACGGAGCTAACCACATCTATCCTCCGTGCCACATTTGCATGATGAAGCTATGTGGCGAGTGGGGTGTTTTCAACCGATTGGCTGCGTCTCGAGGACGAACCATAGGTACTACGTCTGATACAGTATGTTTTTACACGCACATTTTTCCTCTGTGCCGTGACGTGGCACACCCTAACGCGCAGTTTCGGGGTCCTCCCAGGTGGTGCACGCATATATTCTTCCTGACGTGGGATGCCCTACCGCGCATTTTCCGGGTCCGCCTCGGTCGTAGCGCCGAAGCAAGTAAATGAGTCGTCAAATCACGAAAGGCCACCTTTCCCGCCGAGTACATCAATGAAGCACGGTGGCTAGCTAGTTGGGCTAGTTCGACTGATTAGCTAGGCCGCCGCCACATTTGTTTTTTCACCCTTTTTTTATCTACTTGCTGGCAGGTAAATTTAAATATACACCGCGGCTTTGCTCTGGTGTTTGGGTGCGGCAGCATTTTTAACTTTTTGATTGACGGGAGCAGGCGCGGCAGGATTTTTAATTTTTTGATTGACAGGAGCAGGCGCGGCAGCAATTTGTCACGATGACTCTGCCTATAAAAACACACTGCTCCTTGATGTGAGAAGTCGTCGACTCGTGTTTTACCATGGTGAAAACCAAAAGATTCCCCGCTCCCTCCGCATTCCCGTATATTGCATTGCCTTTCAGCCGTTTCACCCCTTTGCTTCCTCTCCCCATTGCTTCTACCTGGTGCCATGGCGGCGCAGCAGATCACAGAGTCCGAGGTGAGGCTCCTAACACAGGAGCTCCATGCCAAGGATGTGGAGCTCAGGACCAAGGACGTGGAGCTCCGTGAGCTCAAGGAGGAGAGGAGTGCCATGCTCCTCCGTTATGTGCGGGAGTTCATGGAGCTTCAAAAGCGGCAGGCGTCCACCACAAAGATGCTCGAGGCCTTGGCGGCGTTGCTGCAGAAAGCGGGAGATATGATAGGCCGTCAGGGGAGCCGGCTGGAGCATGAGAGGGCCTATCGTGACGAGGTCCAGGATCGCCTCAGCCACTTGGTGAACGAAGTTTCCACGCACGTGTTGTGGCTGCACGATGCCTACCGTCGTGCCAGCGCGACGATGCCGGTCGTCGGGCTAAACCCGTTCAACCACCCGGTCAACTTCAACGAGCTGCGGCTTCCTGACCTGGTCTCCTTATTCACCTATATCTCCAAGGAGCTGAGCCGTCTCTGCGTGATGGTGGGGGCTGAGCTGGACAAGGAGGGGTTGCGGGCTGCCGTCGCCGTTGCTGGGCGAATTTTTTCAGGGCTCCGTCACCGGAATCCATTCGTGCCATTCGACGCCGTCTTTGACGAGCTGGCTCCCGTCGACCGGGAGCGGGCTCTACGAGCGGTTCCACCCTGCATCACCAATTTCGTGTGCCTCGAGAAGCAGAGGGACTTCGGTGGTGTTTAGGCGCCCTCTGCATGGGCATGTGCATGTGTTGGCGCAACATGACCATTGAATCAAACTCAGACGATGCAGATCAGTCACTTTAGCACAAAGCGTGTGGGTGTGTTTGGTTGCATTCTCATCTCAATATAGTTGTTTCCTCTTTGTGTACTTTCATCAACCTACTAGTGTGGACTCATGCACCCTTCATGCATTCCGCCAAACACCCAAAAGTGGGTCGAGAAGGGAAATTTTGCTCCCATCTCGTGCACCCTTCATACACCCTGCCTAACACTATTCTTGCTTCATATGGTTCATGTTTTGTGGAGTACTGTAGCACCGTACTCTCCGTGCGATGTGGACCTAGTTCTGTTAACATTGATCTCACCGTTCATTCTCGACCAGACAGTCGAAAAAGTGGTACTATCTTACATATAGGAGTAGTTGACATGCGCACAACATCATTTGTTATCATCATATCTTACTACACTAGCAACAAGATTGTGTAGTACTGACGTATGAACCACTGCACATGCCTAGTGGTAGGAGCTCTATGTATGTTCAAGTGGCTGCCGTGTTTCGCACTCCTCCGTCGTAAGAGTGGAAACACTTGTTGTAATCATTTTCTTCTTCAGAAAAACAGTGGACACCCTCTATCTTGCGGATCCTCCTCCAGCCATGCACTAAATTACTCACTTTTGCCGACGTGTGGGACAGCCAGCACCTGGGTCCACCAGCCATGCACTAAATTACTACGTAGTAGAGTGACGGTAGAGTACCCTGATTGAACCGCCGCAGTAATGCGCAATGAGCCGTCAAATCACAAAACCCCCTACTTTCCAGCAGTAAGTTGGACGGACGAAGCAGCCATCATTTCACTCTTCTCTCTCAGCTTCCTCTCTTGAAGAAAACCCCCACTCGCTTCGCTTCTCCCTCATCTCGTTTCGCCTTTCAGTCTTCTCTCTCAGCTTCCTCTCTTGGATGGACGCCGGAGCACTGGCCGACGTGATGTCTATGGCTCTGGCCAAAACCGTCGAGGCTCATGGTACGAAGAAGCACAAGAACCCCGCCGAGACTACCGCAGACAAGCTCAAAGCCATCGCCCTGTCCAATCCCCCCTCTTCGGGATCCCTCATTAAGCAAGTCCAGTAATGTCTCTTGTTGATGATCTTTTTCTCGATCTTGATCGTATTTTTTTCATCTAACACGCAGTACTAGTACTGGTAGTACAACTTTCTGGGTGATCTTGCATGTGATTTTAGTGTGCCAAATGACGGTTCTAAATTCCTCTTTTGACCAAAACATGCGAGAGGTTGACATTGATTTCTTATAGATTACTTTCAACTACTCCCTCTGTCCCAAATTTCTTGTCTTAGATTTGTCTAGATAAGATACAAATGTATCTAATACTAAAATGTGACTTGATACATCCATATCTAGACAAATCTAAGACAAGAATTTTGGGACGGAGGGAGTACTTTATGAACATGAATGCTACCTTTTAAGAGGGTATATTTTCCTGAGTAACTTGTGTTATGGATATTGCATGTAATCCCTCTGCTCTCATGCCTTTGAAGACATGTTCTAGTGTCTTTGTTCACTCATTTCTATGTAGTCATATATGGAGTATAATATCGAAAATCATCTTATATTTCTGAATGGAAGTAGTAATAAAATATTGTTTCTGTTTGAATTAGAACCAGGTCCATGATGGAGATGAAGTTCTCAAAGTCATGCCGTGTGAACTGGAACACCTGATGACGAGTTCTACTGCTGAACTATCCAGCTGCTGTGTCCTTGTCGCCATGTGTCCTGAACTAGTGTTTTCCTGTAGAATAGTTGCCAGGCGTGTTCTCGAGGCTGTACTTGACCACTACAATTTCCTGGTTGTGCCTTCGATTACGAATGGTGTGGTTCCTTTAAAGTTTCCCAACAAATCTGATGTGGCCTGTCTTCATCATCATGTTTATGATTGCAAAGACCACTCTGTTAGGTTCTCCAAGGTTGACAAGATGGTAATGGTGCATGTAGACATCTCACACGAAGCCCATGGCCTAGTCAGTTATGCGGGGTTCATCCCGTAGGTCGGTGGCAAGAAATAGTTTGCAGAGTTTAGTTAGTGCAACTTTGCTTGTCTTTAGTAAGTACTATTGTTCAGTACATGATTTGTGTTTGTGAACCCTGTATTGTTTATTAGTACTACCGCTTTTGGAGTGTGGTCAGTCCTGAGAAAGGTCTATGTTAATGTTTGTCCACTCAATTCAGTCTGTATATTTTGAAGTATATAGATCATATTTTTTGTGAGGACAGTTTATCAATTATGGTTACACTCCAATATCTATATGCATTGCAGGGTTTATCGCACCCACCAGGATTTCCAGTGCCATGGATGTTCGGTCCATACAATTTGTCACGACCTTTGGCTGTCCTGCTTGTGGGAGTAGGCGGGGCCCCTGCATGCCACACGTAGTTGGACGATCAATCTTCTGTTTAGTACTTCAACATAGTGATTTCCTGGTAAGGATTCACTCGTGTCACATCAAGTAAATCTTATTGATTTACTGTCTAAATCTTATTGATTTAATGTCATGTTTTCTTTCTTTTCCTGCAATTTTATGATGCAGGTTTTGCCATGTGACATTCATCACAGAATAAACCGTTTGGTTTGCTCTATGATGGCTATTTTTGCAGGTTTCACTTCTTATGTCGTGTCAGTCACGAAGGCACTGTCCATCACTTATATTACTAGAAAATTGGATCAGTCTGTTGTCTGAGTACAAGCTGAATCCCTATGATGAACTGCAGTTTGGTTTAATAAAAATGCCACAATTAGTCCTTCTCGCGTTTAAAAGAAATGAAGAAAAAAATTGGATCACGGTCACGGATCCTAGTCAAGTTAGAAAGATGATCGTAGCAGACCAGACACGATCGCTGTTGTCTCGCACAGATCGAGCATCGGCAGTTGCTCTAGCACTAACAGCGGCAGCAGCTCAGTCTGATCCAGCTGAGGATTGGGCACCGACCGCGTCAGCGGATCAGTCTGATCTACCGGAGGATCGGGCATCGCCACCGACACCTGCTCCGACACCGGCACCAGCTCTACAAGGAGAACCATCTCCGGTAGCAGCAGCGGCTTCGGCACCTGCACCAACACTTGCACTTGCATCTGCTCCGGCCCGTGCAGTTGCACTGGCAACATACTGGGCTGCAGTTCGCACTTCATATACCAAAGTCCTTACAAAAACCGACATGTCCACCTTCTTGGTAAGCATTGGCCGCCCAAGTGCTTCGTTCTTTTTTCTTTCCATGTTGTTTCACATGATTCACTATGTTGATATAACTGTTTGGGTATGTCTTCTTGTTTGCAAACAGAGAATTCCTACAGCAACGAGGGAGTCGTTCAACAATCTGGGTGACCGCGGCCAAGTTTCACTTACCATGCGCAGCCTTGGTGTGAATGAACCTGCTCAATATACTGTAAGTACAAAGGATGGTCGCATGATGATTGATGCTAAAGGATGGTAACGGTTCAAATCTAAATCATATCTTGCGGTAGGGTTTGATGTCAAAATCAAACTTTCTCGGCAAGGAGAGCTGGTCCAAATCAACTTTGAAATTCTTCAGTAGCAGCACGCAACTGCCGAACTGATCTATCCTCTGAGAGATTTTGATGTAATAATCTGGCATGGTGAAACAAGTGTCCCCTATGTGTATAAGTAGTACGACAATATTATTTATCACATGGTATATCATTGATAGAATTTCATCTCCGATTCTTGTTTAGGAACTGTCGTTCGATTTCATTCCAATAGATGCCATGCTTTATTGAATTTTGTGTATTCGGCTTGCGACAGCATCTAAAACCAGCGCCCTACCGATCGCTTGCAATATGAAAAGCACTGAGGTAGAACACATGGGCCCCCAAAGATGTAGGGTCGGCCTGCGACCCAAAGTCCAGAACCGCGAGCCTATCTGAGTATTATATTCTTAGCTGACCCCCCATAAAAAAGCTGAACGCCCATAATGCCCGTGTGTTGCAGAGGGAGTATATTTCTTGGCAAGGAGGGCCTGTGATATAAAAGATTTGTATATTTCTTTACAGAGGGAGTATCTCTCTGTCAAAAAATATATTTATGTGTAACTAGTTACTCCTGTCTTTCTACTTCCTTTCACTGATATGTGGGGCAACCGCCAATGGGGTCCACGTGCCATATGCACAAATTAGAGTGCACAACTTCACGGTAGACACACCCCGGTCGTAGCACTGCAGTAATGCCCAATGAGCCGTCAAATCACAATCCCCCTTTCCAGCTTTAGCAGTAAGCTGGACAAACGAAGCGGCAATATTTCACTAGGCCTGAATCCCTTTCTCCCTCGTCTGCTTGTTCAGAGAAAACCCCCTCTCGGCGATTGCATAGGGTTTTCTCATGGAGAACCATGTACGAATTCTTCATCCATCCCCGATAAATCCAAGTCCCTTGGTCGCAGGTAATGCTAGGATGGCAGCCGCTGCCGTTGATGCATTTTTCTTCCTATTGAATCTAGTTTGTTTCATTTGAAGTGCCCAAAGTGTGAGTACCCTACATGTTTCTGCGCCCTCGGTGAGACGCCACACTTGTTCCTTGTCATCCTCACATAGCATTTTGAAATGCGCGCAGTATGTTCCTAGAATCCTCTTTTCTATCCGGGAGGGTGGGTTTTTTTTGAACATGTTGTGTTCTCATATTATTTTTCCTGCTGTGTATTATTTGCTCAAGATGCTCGTCCTTGCCATAAGTGAATACACTAGTTTAATGGGCACAGTGAAGATTGCTGCTTTTTTATGGCCGAACTTGGATAAACTTTCTCAAGTGTTACGGACTGAAAGTTGGTGCACGAATGTTGATGGAAATAGCAGAACCTGGTCTCATCTTCACTGCGATCTTCCACCAAGACGTCATTCCAATTGTTCATCCATGTTAGTTTTGTATCTGGTTCTTGCTTGTTGCCTCGATTACTTCTTAATCCACCTATTCTGTCTAACTAATCACAATTTAACTTTAGAATTAGCAACGAATCTCTCACGAAGATGCTACTTCTAACTAATATTTCCTTATAATTGGTGGCACGTGTAGGTTTTTCAGAGATAAGCAGTCTGCTCGTTTGTTACTCTGTAATGACTCGGCTATTACTAACAGCACTGAACTTGGCTGGATCGACATCCACAAGTTCCTACACTTTATTGATCATCTTGAGGTCCTTGTGGCGCATTTGAATGGTGGAAGGCCACGTGGGATATGTGTGCCACTACTGCACTCGTTGAACAGGTACAACTGTGTCGAGAAACTTATGGTATGAGCTGTTTTCTGTTATATATGTTGTTCATAAACTATTACTTATACACAGTTTTACAGCTATGATCTTCTTGAAACAGGAACTGCCGAGTTCTATTATTCCTATACAGATGTCTAACCTTGGTCGGGTCAGACTTGCACTTGGTCACAACATGATGTTTAGGTCGACCTACTCAATTCCCCTTGGAGGTGAAAAGATACTTATTCATGGGTGGTCTCAAATAATGAATGCCCGTCCATCTTGGAGAATAGGACAGAAGATTATGTTCATGATTTTCCATGGATCTAAAGCGAATATCCTGTTTATTGACCACGTTGCGAGATGAAGCCGCTTTCAGAAGGTTGTGGATGTGCGGGGTGGCACCTGGGCCTTGTCCTAGGGCTTGGCGGCCTCACCCTTGGTTATCTGTAGGCAAAGTAGCACTGTTCGAGGCGTGCTTTGTACGGCTGAACCTGTATAAGTACTCATACTGCTTTCAGCTTTGGTTGTTAAGTGACACTGCTGGTTTCAGTTAAGGTTGTTAACTACTCCTGCTACTTTTACAGTCTATCATGTTTGTTCTGTCCTGTCTTCCTCCAGCCGCCAAAACCAAACCAGCGCCAGCGGGGCCGCCTGCTTCCGCCTCCCACGGCTGGCTACGCCTCAGCACATGCATCGCTGCCCCACCGTCTCCTAAATCGTTAACACCGATGTCCTCCGCGCGCTTTGGTGCACTCGCCGCGGCACCGCCCTCTTGCGTTGTCAACATGGTCAACAAACAAAAGGAATCGGCAGAAGTACGTGGAGAGGATGACAGTAGGGGCCAACCACGTCAGCGTATGGAAAAATAAAATGCTTCGTCCTAGTGTTTTCCTAACATCTGGGACCCACGGTATTGTTGAGACGGAGTAGGGTTTGAACTGGGCTGTGGCCCGTCTAGCCCAGGCTTATATTTTATGTTCACCATGTGACCAGCCTAGCTATTTTTTCTTTTTGAAAATGAGCCTAGTTTATTTTTTCTGAAGAATACCCAATCCAGGCCTACTTATTTTGTATGCCCTGATGGGCTACAACTCTTTCAAGACGCCTGCAAAACTTGAAACTAATATGAAATGGGTTGTAAATATAAAAACAGATGACAAATTGGCAATTACTTCATAATTTCTGATTTTTTTCACACTTTCAGATTCCTATTTCACTCGGCATTAACCTAATTTAAATATATCTTCAAAGTACTTTAAATCTGGCTCGACATTTCGGTATTAAAAATAGTTTGGTACCCACAGAAATATGCGAAATTGGCCCTGGCCAGCCAAAAAAACGACTGCAATAAATTGCATAAGAAGTTGCCATGAGCTATATATAAATTATTAAAAAAAGAGGGAGTGGTCTGATTTGTGAGCCTGTTTAGTTGATGCGTATGCAAGATTTTTTTAGTTATTATATACGTCAACAAAGGATTCTAGCAGACGTAACCGTTGGATGTCAATCCAACTACCAAAGAAGCGCCAGCGAGACCGCCTACTCCGGCCCCCCATGGCTGGCTGTGCTGCCGCGCAGGCCTTAGCGCCCCTTACTACACCCACCGCTGGCCAGGGCATCCCTCTACTCACCCACACCCCCTGTTATTCTGTGGTCATGGCAGCCTCACACCGCAGCCGAACTAGTGAACCTTCGTACTCCTCTCCGCGCGGGCTTCCGCTGCCGCGTCTTCCCCGGCTCCACGTCATCCCCTTCCTAGGCCTCGCCGTCGTCCACCGTCGTGGTGCTCTCGGCATGGCGTGGTCAATGTGGTCAATGACTGACTTCCATCGAAAGAGTACTGTACGTGGAGAGGCTGACAGCTGGGTCCACGGCAGCCGCAAGGAAGTGCCTCCTTATTACGTGGAAAATAATTATTCCTCCACTTGATAGCAGGGACCCACCGAACAGGCCACCAGTATTTCGTGAAATAAAACGTTTCCCCCTGACTGCTGGGACCCATAGGACGGGCCACCGTATTTTGCGAAAAAAACACTCCCCTGCTGTCAGCTCTGACCCACCGGAAGTGCCTCCTTATTACGCACAAAAAAATGAATACCCCCTGCTAGCTGGGACCCACCTTGGTGGGAGGCTGACTTGTGGGCCTACTAAGTTGACTGGGATGGAGGCCTTTGTCAACTTTAGTCAATATATGAACGATTCAAGCTCCATTGACCGTACGATGTCCATCCAACGCCTGTAGTGCTTCTTGAACCTCTGGTCTTCGTGCTCCAGCCGCCCAAAGCAGCGCCGGGCGTGCCGCCTGCTCCTGCCGACCGTGGCCAGCTGTGATGCCGCGGAGGCCTCACCGCCCCTACTACTCCCACCGCTGGCTAGGCCATCCCTCTATGCACCCACACCCCCTATTATTCTGCGGCGACGGCAGCCTCACAACCAAGTCGAACGTGTGAACCCTCATACTCCTCTATGCGTGGGCATTCACTGACGCGTCTTCCCCGGCTCCGCGTCGTCCCCTTCCTAGGCCTCCCCGTCGTCCACCGCTCTGTTGCTCTCGGCGCGGCGTGGTCAACATGGTCAAGGAATGGCTTCCATCGGACGTGGACTGTACGTGGAGAGGCTGACAGCTGGGTCCACAGCCGCAGCAAGGAAGTGCGTCCTTATTACGCGCAAAGTAATTATTCCTCCGCCTGCCAGTGGGGACCCACCAGACGGGCCACCGTATTTCGCGAAAAAAATGTTTCCCCCTGACTTCTGGGACCCACCAGCTACATCTTCGCATGCAAGGAAGTGCGTCCGAAAAAACGATTCGCCCCCCTTACTGCTGGGACCCACCAGCTACATCTTCGCATGCAAGGAAGTGCATCCGAAAAAAATGATTCGCCCCCCTGACTGCAGGGACCCACCAGCTACATCTTCGCACGCAAGGAAGTGCGTCCGGGCAAAAAAACAAAACAATTCCCCCCCTGACTGCTGGGACCTAGCATCTACATCTTTGCACGCAAGGAAGTGCGTCCGGGCAAAAAAAACGATTTGCCGCCCTGACTGTTGGGACCCACCAGCTACATCTTTGCAGGCAAGGAAGTGCCTGACAGTCGGGACCCACCTGGTCGAAGCGTACTTAGCGTTGTCATTCTGGTCGCGAACGTGTACGTACATATATACTGGTCGATGTAGAGGCGCACACGTGTCATAGTAGAGGCGCGCATTTAGCATGTACACGTACGTACAGCGGCCAGGGTGCAAGAAAGAAAATACGGCCACGTACGTACATACGGGCAGGGTCTCGAACGCCTACTCGCGCATACGTACGGACAGGGCTCGTGTACATGGCTCGGTCGGAACAGAGAAACAGCGTCGTCGTCGTGTTCATGGGGAGGCAACAGAATGGGTCGTGTTGATGGGGAGGCAACAGAATGCGTCATGTTCATGGGGAGGCAACATAATGCGTCGTGTTCATCGAGAGGCAACGGAACGCGTGGGAGCCAACCGGCTGGGTCGGAATGGAATGCGTGGTCGTGTTCATCGGGAGGGCTTGGACGAAACATGCAATGGAAACGAGGCCTGGCATACCGCAAAATGGAGGAAACGGCCTTGTGTTCGATCGGCCACATTCGAAACGGGATCCTGTTCATTAGGAGGGGTCTGGTGTACCGCACAACGGAGGAAACGGACCTCCTACGGTTGAAACAGGGGTCCTGTTGATCGGTAGGAGTGTGGCATACCGCAAAACGGAGGAAACAGACTTGTGTTGGAGCGCTACGGTCGAAACGGGGGTCCTGTTGACCGGGAGGGCTGTGGCGTACCGCAAAACGGGACTCCACGGGATACTGCTCATCTCCACCGTCGACCTCCTCCAGCCTCCACGGGCTACCGTCGACCTCCTCCAGCCTCCACGGGGTCCTATTCATCCAACCTCCACCGTGCGCTACTCCACCAGCTACTGTTAAACAACCCCTCCACGGGCACCCCTCCACCATCTACTGTTCATCCAGCCCTCCACACCACTGGGTCCTGTTCAACCACCCCTCCACGGGCACCCCTCCACCGTCTACTGTTCATCCAGCCCTCCACACCATGGGGTCCTGTTCATCCAGAGGCAATGCCA
>NC_057797.1:259404055-259431334 GCF_018294505.1 Triticum aestivum | reverse complement strand
GTTCATCCAATCGATCGGCTTAAGTTAGCAGCAGTAGCGAAGGAATTGCTCGATCGGGTTCAGTTAACAGCCATCAATCGATCGCTCGGGTTCAGTAACGCGTAGCTTGCAGTGCAATCGCTCGGGCTCAGTTAGAGCTCAATGCCTCGCTCGGGTTCAGTTAGAGCCAACGCCTCGCACACACATGCGTACGCGTACGAGAGAAACGCGCATCACTCGGCCCCCGACCTCCCACCGTAACCGGGAACTCCCCGAAATTTTCCTCCCCCTCGCTTCTACCATGGTTTTTCCGTCATGGACGACCCAAAGAATGTCATGCAGCTGCGTCTCCGGCCCGCCCAGGACGAAAAGCCCATTTTCTGTCATGATTTTTTGTCATAGAAGTAGGAGCCCACCACATCTATGATGATACCGGGTTTTGTCACAATTATCGTCATAGAAGTGTCATATGTATGACAAAAAAAAATTCGTTCAGCCCAAAATGTCACGGATGTGTCTTTTTTTTCTAGTGCTTGACCGCGTGCCCCAAGATCAACCACTGCCGCCAAGCTCTCTGTTCACCGCGCGGTGCCGCCCCTCCTCTCCTCCCCGGTGCTCTTCTCCCCTCTGGACGGATTCGGTGGACCTCGCCGTGCTCGCCAGTTGCCTCCCCTTGGACGGAGCTGGCCGGAGCCGACGAGCCCATCGCCGGCCAAGCCCAGCCTCGCCCCTCTCTGCTTCTATGGGGAGCAAGTGAGAAGAAGGAGCGGGAGGAGAGAGAAAGGAGTGGGACCCCCTCGTCAGTCGCTCAGCACCGATCCCGCCACCACCATGTCACTTAAGTGGAGGCGGAAACAACATAGTATGTTTTCCCCGATAGAAAGCGTATTCACTTCTTCTTCGGGTGTAAATGCGTCTTCCTCTCCGGAAAGCGTATTTCCTCAAAACCCGCTTCTGCCTTATCCACTCCGGGACTTGTTTGTGATGATATTTTTGTAGAAAGGTCCATGATCTTCATCATCTCATATCTTTTTACCCACAATTCCAAATGAGGTGAATCCAAAGCCCACTTCTTCGTTTCATCGAGCCCGTTCCGATGGAATAATTTTCACCAAGTTTTGACATTCTCAAAATGACCATTTTGCCCTTGCCCTTATTCAGACCCTCCGAGAGAGAACGTTTTTCTGGTGACTCTTTCCATGATTTCTTCCACCCGAGGGAAGCCACACCCTCCATTTGCATGATTGCAATGCAGTGACATGGTTTATTCATTTAAACTTCTTTAACATATTGCTTTAGCTATGTGTGATCTATTCATGGCATTTCCCGGAGTATTGATTTTATCTTGATATTGCCATGATATTGCTCAGAGTTTTAGGCTTCTATTTTTGATGATTATGTGGATGACATGTGCCTTTGGATACTTAGTGGCTATTAGGATTATTTTCATGATGATATCTGGTATTATTTTGGAGTATTACTTTGGATGACATGTGCCTTTGGATTCCTAGTGGCTATTAGGATTATTTACATGATGGTATCTGGTATTATTTTGGAGTATTACTTTGGATGACATGTGCCTTTGGATTCTTAGTGGCTATTAGGATTATTTTCATGATGGTATTTTTCATTATATTTTGGAGTATTACTTTGGATATCATGCTGTCTTTGGATTATTAGTGGTTAGTATGATTATTTTCATGATTCTAGCTAACGTTCTGTTGCTTGGAGTATTATTTTCGGAAATGATGTTTACATGTGGATCTTAGTCAAATAGCTTTATTCTTGTTATTGGAGTAGTAGGATTATTTTTTTTGGATTCATCATGACTGTCGGATGTGGGGTTCCGGCTAACCCTTAATGTTCGAACACTGGGGTGCGCGTGAAGTCTTTCCCTCCTACCGATCTATGCTCTAGCTCGTTAAGATCTTGCGGACGAACTCGACGAACTCACAACACCGAAAGACACGGGGTTTATACTGGTTCGGGCCACTGTTGTTGTGTAATACCCTACTCCAGTGTGGTGGTGGTGGATTGCCTCTTGGGATGATGATGAATAATACAAGGGAAGAACAGCCTACTGAGGCTGAGGTGTTCTTGTGCGTTTGGACTTGTGGTGTGTCTCTCTAGATCTGATGATCTCCCCCTCTACTATGGTGGCTAGTCCTATTTATAGAGGCCATGGTCCTCTTGCCAAATATCGAGCGGGAAGGGAGCCAACAATGGCGGGTTAATTTAAAGGGGGAAAGCTAGTACAAGCTATCCTGACAAAAGTAGTCTTCCCCTGCACAAAGCTCTGGTGGTGACGCAATTTTGGGCTCCACGATGACCTCCATCTTGCAGTCCATGGTCTTGGTCTTGTTGCACTGAAAATGGCAGCCTTTGCCTGATGCCTCGGTACTCCGCTGCTGCGCCCGCCTCCTTTGCACCAAAGGGGAAACAAGGACGATGCGCGTGCTGGCGCCCGCCTGGTGTCGATCGTCATGGCTCACATCACAAGGGCCTCATGAGGTTCGCCTTGCCTTGATATCTCCGCTCCTTGTGGGCCTGCCTAGCTAGGCCACTCCAGAGGAGGTCTCGCGTCGTCCACCTCGCAAGGCTCGGCCCCTCGCAAGGGTCTTGGATGCTTTGTTGGTGAAGATGGGTCATACGGCCTGCTGGCTCCGCCACGCCGCGGGCGGCATGCAGCCAAGTCTGGGGACCCCTGTTCCCAGAACACCGACAATAGCCGCCGGGCCCAAGGTGCGCATGGGCTTGGCTTCGTGGCAAAGCCAAGGGTCAAGTTCGGAGCACCGCGGGCCCCAAAAGCCTGCTGCCTCGGTTGACGCGTGGCAGTTGATTGGACGTGGGCGTCTTCGCTTCCCCATGTTGCCTTGGTAACTGCATGACTTGACAAGTCCCTGCGACATGCAAGGGAAACCATCATTACCTACGATAGTGGGAGATGCCGGTTGGCCTTCGCTTGCTATAAATGGGGAGGGGCGGACCCCCTTGTGCATCTCTTCCTCGCTTTCTCGCTTCTTCTTTGCTTCATTGCTTGAAGTGCCTCTGATGGCGCCACGAAGGAAGTTCTCTGCCGCCGAGAAGGGGAAGGCCCCTCGCGAGGGCCCAGCTTCCCCGGTGCCCAAGCGCGGTCGTGGCCATCTGCGCAAGCACGCTGCGACCCCCACAGTGGCCCACCATCGAGGCAGCGTCACGGCACGCGGGCGGGGGTGGGGGACCGTCCCAACCATGGTGGTCCAGCTGACGAGGGGAGGCGCACGATGGTGGCGCGGCCTCCTCGCTCGCGCTTCCATTCAGCAGAGGTGACGCTGGAGTTTGTTGTCTCGTCGGAGAACCCGGCCGGCAACTGGCTCCAGCTTCCACACTTCCTCGTCGATGTACTGCCGGCCCCTGGTCCAAGCGAGCTCTAGTTGCAAGAGGACAGTTGCTGCAGCCAGGCCTGCTAGGTCGTGGTCGAGACTTCCGCTGCGGGCAACATAGCCCTGGCCCGCGGTTGGCAAACGTTCGCCCGCGCGCGCGGCTTGGGTAGGCAGTGCACGCTCCACTTCAAGTATGACAGTGGGTCGACCCTCTATGTGAGGGTGTTCGAGGAAGATGGTCGCCTCGCCGGGTGCTGCCCTGAGACGAACGACGGTGGGGAGGTGCTCGGCCTTGGTGACGGTCGCGACGAGGATGGGGGCAAGCCTGCCCTCGGCAACGACCGCGTCTCTTCCAGCTACGGCGGCTCTCCCTCCTGTGACAGCTCCAGCAGCAGTGGCTACGACCAGCCGCCGCATCTCTTCCAGCTACGACGGCTCTCCCTCCTGTGACAGCTCCAGTAGCAGTGGCTACGACCAACCGCCGCGCCCGCTTCGAAGGAGGCAGCGGGTCATCTCGTCGCCGTGCCTCCGTGAAGCGCGAGGAGGGGTCTGGCTAGGCTTGGGCGTCGCTAAGGGCCTGCCCCCGCGGATTGCTGAAACGCCGCTTTGTTTGGCTTTTTCCTTTCTTTTCCTGCATTAGAAAATAAAACCAGTATAGGCCCAGAGGGGCGTGCATCGAACTGTGGTTCTTGGTTAATGCAACGTGCATGTTATTCCCATGTCGTGTTGTTATTTTGCGTAGAGATAACCTAACCTGGCGCGTTTGGGATGCCGTTTCCTTCATGAGATGTCTGTGTTTGCTCTGGAAATACAAAAAAATTGTTAGGGGGTGCGCTAGAGGATTTTCCATTCACCCAAATATTGACTTGGTGCTTTGCATCGCGGTACCAGGGGGGCACAGATTAGGAGAGATTCGCCAGCTTCCAGGCTCGAACGAGGGTGACTCGCGAGAAGGCAGAGAGAAGAAAAAAGCTCGCGAAGGTAGAGATAAGAAAAAAGCTCGTGATGGCACCTGCCTAGCCCCCTCGCGAGGTATGCAAGAGAGAGAGAGATCACGAGTAAACTAGAGCCAAAAAACGTGGTAAAAGGCGAAGGAACCAAATCAGCAAGGAACGCCAAAGGCAAACTCAATTAAGGAGAAGCAAGCCAACTATGGAAAGCAAATGAAAAGCCGCGTCCGGCACTTAATCTAGTCTTCAAGTCTTCTCACCAGCGTGGAGCTAAGTGCTGTCCACTAGGCGTGGGAGGGAGCCCCAGGGCCTGAGGTCGGTGCTCCTGAGACTCCGGGGCATGTACAACCCCAACTCATTATTACGCGAGAGTGTCACGGACGGCGATTCTTCACAGGCACCAGGCCTTGTTTCACAGGCTCTGGGCCTTTTTCACAGGCTCTGGGCCTTTCTTCACAGGCTCTGGGCCTTGCTTCACAAGCACCGGCCCTTGCTTCAAAGGCTCTGGTCCTTGCTTCACAGGCTCTGGGCCTTGCTTCATGGGTATAACTTCCGGAGGTGCTGGATGTTCCAGGCGTTTTGGATAGGTGTCCCCTCTTGCGTCTCCAAGCGCATGGTGCCAGGCCTGGATATGTGGACGACCCTGAATGGGCCCTCCCACATGGGTGAAAGCTTGTGCAACCCTTCCCTGGAGAGGACCCGCCTCAATACTAGGTCACCTGTCTCGAGCGTCCTGGAGCGAATGTTGCGGCAGTGGTAGCACCGTAGTGCTTGCTGGTACGTTGCCACCCATAATGCAGCCTTGCGACGACGTTCCTCCCCCATCACAAGATCCATTCCCCGCATGGCGTCCTACTCCATTTCGTCGAATGCCAGCACCCGTGTGGAGCGATGCTTGACCTCGTGAGGGAGGACTGCTTCAGCTCCATAGATGAGGAAGAACAGAGTCTCGCCCATTGGCTTGGTAGCGATGGTGCGGATGGACCAC
Source organism: Triticum aestivum (assembly GCF_018294505.1). Taxonomy (NCBI): domain Eukaryota; kingdom Viridiplantae; phylum Streptophyta; class Magnoliopsida; order Poales; family Poaceae; genus Triticum; species Triticum aestivum. The sequence continues at coordinate 259,426,055 of NC_057797.1, read as the reverse complement.
AACATGGACTGGAGCTCGTCGTGCCAGCCCCTGCCACATGCCTCCAGCTTCTTCTTGAAGGTCCTCGTCTTGAGGCCCCTCAGGACCTCAGCGTTGGCACGCTCAGCCTGACCATTGCTCCTAGGGTGGGCTACGGAAGCGTAGCAGATCTACGTTCCAAGGTTAGCATGGTAGGTTTTAAAGAGGTTACTAGTAAACTGTGAGCCGTTATCTGTGATGATGCGGTTGGGGACCCCGAAGCGGCTCACGAGGCCCTTGATGAACTTGACAGCAGAGCCGGCTGGAATGGTTCGGACGGCATCCACTTCCGCCCACTTGGTGGACTTGTCATTGGCGATGTAGAGATAACAGTATCCCCCTAGCGCTCGTGGGAACGGGCCTAGGATGTCTAGCCCCCAAACCGTGAACGGCAACGTGAGCGGGATGGATTGGAGGCCTTGAGCAGGCTGATGGATTTGCTTGGCATGGAATTGGCAAGCTTCGCAGGACCTCACCAGCTCAGGTGCATCGTTGAGTGCTGTGGGCAAATAGAATCTGCTGCGGAAGGCCTTGCCAACGAGGGTCAGTGATGATGAGTGATGTCCACAATCCCCGCCGTGTATGTCAGTCAGCAACTCCCTCGCTTGATCGCTGGAGATGCAGCGCAACGTGAAATCGTTCGGTTGTTTCCTGTACAACTCGCCGCCTTGAATGAAGTATGTGGTGGCCTTTCGGGCCACGCGCTCCTCGTCTTCTTCCTTCTCTGGCAGTGTCCCATGTATTAGGTACTCCTTGAACTCCTTGGTCCAGCACTCCTCTTGGGGCTCGAGCACCAAGAGCAGTCGAGCTCCTGAGGTTGGGCCGCAAGCTGGGGCTCCCGAGGCCGGGGGCTGAGGGAGCTCCTCCCGAGGATGAGTCGTGCTTGAAAGAGGTGGCGTAGCTGAAGGCTTGAAGAGCCGCTCTTCGAAGACGGCGGGCTCTTGCGGTTGCCTCTTGGATGCTCTCTTGGCGATGTCGTCGGCTTCGTTGTTGGTGCCCCGGGACACGTGCTGCAGCTCCAAGCCCGCGAACTGCTTTTCCATTTTGCGCACCTTCGCAAGGTAGGCCTCCATGTGCTCGTTCTTTGGCTCATACACATTGTTGGAGAAGTTGACGAGGAGCTGCGAGTCGCCCTTGATGGTAAGACGCCTCACCCCCATAGCTGTCGTAGCCTTTAGGCTGGCTATGAGGCCTTCGTATTCTATGATATTGTTGGAGACCTTCTTGTCGTGCTGGAAGCAGAGTTGCACGGCATAGCAAAGCTTGTCCTGAGTGTGCGAGATGAGCACTGCTCCAGCCCCCGTGCCCTGGTGTGCAAAGGCGCCATCAAAATACATGACCTAGCCGTCTAGTGCCTCGCTTCCTGGGGAGGTGGACCGTTCTTCTCCTTCCTCAAGAGCCAAGGCATCTATCCATTATGCCACAAAATCGGCGAGCGCGGCTCCCTTGATGACCTTGGTGGTGCTAAACACCAGCTAAAATGCTTGCAGCTCGATGTTCCATTAAGCGACCCTTCCGGCTGAGTTTGGGCTCCTGAGTACCCTCTCCAATGGGTAAGATGAGACGATCTTGGTGGGGTGCCACTGGAAGTAGTGTCGCAGCTTGCGCGAGGCCACCAAAAGTGCGAGCAGGAGCTTTTGGGGCATGGGGTAGCGTGCCCTTGCGTCTCGCAGTACGGTGCTAACAAAGTACACCATGTGCTCGACGAGGGCTGGCACACTATCGAGGCTCGGGTCCCATGGATATTGTGGCATATCCTGAGATGATGGGTCTCCTGAGACCTGACCGTCCTTAGGAGCTTCTGCGATGTTGCCCTGCCGAGCTTGGTCTTCCGCTGCTGATGGCTTTGTTGCACCTTCCTAGCCCCGCGCTGCACCAGCTCTGGCTTGGTGCGGCACACCCTTGTCTTGACGCTGCTCCCGAACCACCACCAGCGCCACACTGGCGGAGTACGGGGTGGCGGCAAGGTAGAGCAGCAGAGGCTCGAGAGGCCGCGGTGCCACCATCACTGGGGGGCTGGCGAGGTATTTCTTGAGGTCTCGGAAGGCCTAGTCGGCCTCCGGGGTCCACTAAAAGGGGCCTTTCTTCTTCATGATCTTAAAGAAGGGTAAGGCGCGCTCGCCTAGCTTAGAGATGAAAAGCCCTAACGCGGTCACCCGTCCTGCCAGCTCTTGCACCTCCTTGAGTGTCTGTGGTGGGCGCATGTCTTCGATCGCCTTGATCTCTCCGGGTTCGCCTCGATTCCTCTGTGGGATACGAGAAACCCTAGCAACTTGCCAGATGGGATGCCAAACACACACTTCTCTAGGTTAAGCCTCAAGTCCACCCGGCGCAAACTCTCAAAGGTCTCCTTCAAGTCTTGAATCAACGTCCTCGCCTAGCGAGATTTGACCACTATGTCATCAACGTAGGCCTCTGTGTCCCTACCGAGCTGCCGCCACAAGGCAATGTGCATGCAGGTGTAGCAGTACACCCCACATGGTGTCAAGAAGGCCGTCTTCTCCACATCCTCCACCGCCATCTTGATCCGATGGTATCCAGAGAATGCATCCAGGAAACACAACAAATCGCACTCGGCGGTCAAGTCAACGATTTGATCGATGCGTGGAAGGGGGAAAGGATCTTGGGGGCACTCTTTGTTTAGGTTGGTGAAGTCGACGCACATCCGTTCCTTCACACCTTTCTTCGGTACTACAGCGGGGTTTGCCAGCCATTCGGGGTATCGAACTTCTCGGATGGTGCCTGCTGCCTCCAGCTTGCGTGTCTCTTGGACGATGAAGGCCTGCTTCTCAGTGGACTGCCGTCTTTCTCATTTCTTTATGGGGCGTACGTTGGGGCAAACCCTTAGATGATGTTGGATTACCTCTCTCGGTACCCCTACGAGTTGATTGGGCTCCCACACGAATATCTCCTTGTTCGCGCGCAAAAACCTCACCAAAGCTTCTTCTTGTCCCAGGTCAAGGCCGGTACCTATGGTGAAGGTGGCTCCTGAAGACCCGTCCTCGTTGACCGGCACCTGCTTAGTCTCCGCCTTGTCTTCAGTGAACATCTGCTTTTTCTTGGTGGGCGCGGTCTCCTCAGCCTTGGGCGCACCGGCGCCGGCTGGCTGCCCCGCTACTGCGGTCTTGAAGGCGGGCCTGAGCACCGCCATGGCCTCCTTAGTGTCCCCCTTGATGGTGAGGACGCCCTTGCTCCCTGGCATATTCATAAGGTTTTAGGCCGGGTGAGTCGCCACCATGAACTAGGCGAGAGCCGGGTACCCGAGGATGGCGTTGTACGGGAGACCGATGCGGGTGATGTCAAAGTCCACCAGCTCGGTGCGATAGTTGTCCCGCGTGCCAAAGGTGATAGGGAGGCGAATCTGCCCCAAAGGGTAAGCAGCTCCACCACCCACTCCTATGAAGGGCTTGCTGAGGCCGAGACGTTCTTGCGGCACATGAAGAAGGCTGAAGGCTTCCACGGAGAGCAAGTTGAGGCTGGCGCCGCTGTCGATGAGGTTCTTGGTGACGGCCACATCGAAGATGGTGGCGTGGAGAGCATCGGGATCGTCCCTGAGCTGGTGGTGGTCTTCCAAGTCAAAGGTGAGGTAGGCCTCCGGCGCAGCCCAACCTGGCGGAGCCCCCGGGCGCTTGCAGGCTGCCCCAATCCGACGGAAGAAAGGCTTGACGTGGTGATCTGAAGGAGGTGCTTGGGAGCCACCCAGTAGTGCCGCGATCGCGTGGTGCGCCGGTGCCGCATAGCATGCAGTGAAGAGGTCACGGAGCTCCTCCCAGGAAGCCACCGTGGATCCTGGGAGGTTGAGAGGCCAAGCGCGTGGCTCGCCGGCGAGGGCCATGGGGAGCCAGTTGGCCATAACCTTATCATCACCCCCGGCTTCGAGGACGGCCTCCTCGTATGCCAACAGGAAGAATGATGGGTCCGCCGCACCGTCGTAGTGTGGCGGCATTACCAGCTTGAATTGGGCGGCCACTGCACCCGCCGCAGGGCGGGGGCCAGGGCTCAGAGACCCCGAGCCCCATCGTCTACGCTGGTTGTCGGAGTCGGTGGCTGGGCGCCTGCCATGTGGGTGTAGCGCGGTGCTGACGAGCGCAGATCAACGGATGAGAAACTACGGCGCACCCCTACCTGGCGCGCCAAATGTCGGATGTAGGGTTCCGGCTAACCCTTAAGGTTCGAACACTGGGGTGCGCGCGAAGTCTTTCCCTCCTACCGATCTATGCACTAGATCGCTAAGATCTTGCGGACGAACTCGACGAACTCACAACACAGAAAGACACTGGGTTTATACTGGTTCGGGCCACCGTTGTGGTATAATACCCTACTCCAGTGTGGTGGTGGTGGATTGCCTCTTGGGTTGATGATCAACAATACAAGGGAAGAACAGCCTCCTGAGGTTGAGGTGTTCTTGTGCATTAAGACTTGTGGTGTGTCTCCCTGGATCTGATGATCTCCCCCTCTACTATGGTGGTAGTCCTATTTATAGAGGCCCTGGTCCTCTTCCCAAATATCGAGCGGGAAGGGAGCCAACAATGGCGGGCTAATTTGAAGGGGGACAACTAGTGCAAGCTATCCTGACAAAAGTAGTCTTCGCCTTCACAAAGCTTTGGTGGTGACACCATTTTGGGCTCCACGATGACCTCCGTCTTGCAGTCCATGGTCTTGGTCTTGTTGCACCAAAATGCAACCTTTTCCTGATGCCTCGGTACTCCGTGGATGCGCCTTCCTCCTTTGCACCAAAGGGGAAACAAGGACGCTGCGCGCGCTGGCGCCCGCCTAGCACTTGCCTGGTGTCAATCGTCATGGCTGACGTCACGAGGGCCTCGTGAGGTTCTCCTCGCCCTGATATCTACGCTCCGCGTGAGCCTGACTAGCTAGGCCACCCCAGAGGAGGTCTCGCGTCGTCTGCCTCGCGAGGCTTGGCCCCTCGCGAGGGTCTTGTATGTTTTTTGGTGAAGATGGGTCGTACAGCATGCTGGCTCGGCCACACTGCGGGCCGCAGGCATGCAAGTCCGGGGACCCCCCGTTCCCAGAACGCCGACAATGAAAGTAGTGATGTGATACCCTTGGAGTATTATGAGGTGATGACATTAGGCTTGGATTATTTGTTGGATTTTGCTATGACCTGGATTATAGTTTTGCATCAAAATAATTATCCACAAAATATTATGGACGTGTGTGTAGATTGTAGTCTGCATATTAGTATGCAGCTTTGTATGTAAGAAACTCAGTCTTCTTCCACACGTTATCGGAAGAACTTTATGATGCAAGGCTCCTCAATTTTCCTCAGCATAATATGTGAACAATGTCCGGTTAAAGCTTCTGACAAGACGGAAATGAATTTTTCTCAACAAGCAAAACCGAGGAGAAGCTTCTCAAGTACGGAACTCGGGCTTCTCCTACACAATACTCATGTCAAGCTTCGCATGTAAGCTATCGAGGCTTCTTCGACACGATACCCAGACAAAAGATTTGAGCAGAAGCTAATGAGCCTTCCTCGAGAAGCTACATAAATGGATTTTCTCTGAAGTGCAAGGATCAGATTTGCAATAATTCTGTCAGAGATACAATGCAGTCAAAACATATGCCTACCGCAAGGATCGAGTGTCCGGTGGCATATTCTTCTTACACACATGGGGAGAATGTATCCCCAGTAAGATCAGTCACTCATACGAGATACAACAATGATCAAGCAGATATACCTAAGAAAGGTACGGATCCCACAACCTCATGAGTCAGGCAATGGAAAATGGGCGGAGATGCGTATCATGAATTACAAGGATCGACAATATCTGGGGATGACATCATAGAATCCACAGTCTTGACAATGGTCATCAAGGTAATTATTCCCGCACCATACAAGGTGATATCATGAAACCTTGTCACTTTCTTGTATGATTGGACTCCGCAATGAGCTCTGTACAACTACAAGCTCGAAACATATGTCATATGTGTGCAGACTCGGGTTAGAAAACAGGCACAAAGGAATAATGCCAACAATATTGCACTAATTACATCCCTGGTCATACGAAGAATCAAGGACAGGTGTGGCCAAGTTATTCTAGTAAGGTATCCTCACAAAGAAAATCACGACCGTTATAGGGTGAGACTGACAACAAGGGTAAGATGGTTTTTGCACGACCATGAGCGCCCGGATACCCAAATCAGTTAGAGGCCATAATTCCCTAAGGATCCACAAAAGCATACCCTCAGAGGCCTACTTTGTTTTACAAGGATCTCATATCCCGCTGACCCGCTGGGAATGGTTAATATGGAAAATACAAATAGGTATACCGACAAAATGAGAAAGTCAAAAGCCGAAAAATCGGCTCAGACCCGGTATACTTACCAACGGAATCAAGTACACGGTCAGTCTGTCAGGAAAAAGCAATTGTCCGTCAGCCCCTCTCCGGCCAGTCTCAATATGTAAATATGTGAGAAATGACACAGCTATAACTCCATACAACGTTATATTGCTCCTGACAAAAGGCAGTCAGATATTTGGTACATATCACATGCTCGAGCCAAAGGAAATAAATAAAGATGAATCAGTGCCACCTTTGAGCAGTCAGATCCCGTCAGAAGGTGGCCATGTTTAATTCTCAGCATTTACTGAAACCAGAAGGTGTGCATTTATTTTAAGCAACCCCATGACACAGGTATTAAGGTTTTCATAACAAAAGGAAATTTATGCTCAGATCCATTGGATATCACCACAGGTATGGAGAATCAACGTCACTAAAAATAAATTGGTATATGAGCAAAGACCTGTTAGGATTTGGGGAAAGGTGAAGCAAACCACCCCGAGCAAAGATAATCAAATCATCTAAGATTCCTGGGGGAACAATAAATAAATGAAAAAGGATACCCGAGTTGGAAACGGTGTCCTCAAGACATACTTGTTCCTTGAGCAACTAAATCTCGAGGAAGAGATTTCTTTAAGGGGGTAAGATGTGACGCCCCCAAAAATTTGGCCTTTTTTTAATGAATTAAATTTTTTTTTGCCAGGAATTAAAACTTTGAATTTCTGAGCTCCATTTTTATTTTTTTAAATCATTTCCTTCCCTGTTATGATGAGTTTTTCCCAGAGAGAAAACTTTCCAAATATGTCATTGGACTTATTTAATCTGTCAAGAGAAACTTTCCCTTATTTAATATAACTAATTAAATAATTTTAACCAAATGGTTTTTCAAGGTTATATGGCCATATTTGAACTATAACCATTGGATAAATTCACCTAAAATTCTAACCAAAAATTGGAGATGTCATGTGTTGTTTTTAAATCACTTTTATACTAAAATATCTTTTATTTATGTAATAATTTGAGCTCTGCATCAATTTTTCCTTCTCTGGTCCAGAGTGCAATTTGCACTACAACCCTTTTAAATAATTCTTTCTAGCCTCCACCAAAATTATGGGATATTGGTAGTACCATATGATTCAACATTATGCAAAAACCTAGTGCTGCTCTTTGAAAATTTTGAGTCAATCAACCTCTTTTTCATTCTGGTCCAGCCTTGTGATTTCTACTGCAACCCTATATAATTTTGCTCCAAAGATCTTGTGTTTTCTCGTACTTGTAGACAGCCCTACCAAACCCCTAAATCCAGGAGCATGCACCCATTGGATTAATTTTGGTTCATGAAATAATGTCATTTATTTCCTGTCCAGAATTGTAGTTTTGCAAAACTTGCACTAACAAGCTTGTGCTTTTCACAAACTAACCTCACCACTCTCTCTTGTATCTAAGGAGACCCTGATCTGGAAGATTTGGCCACCCCAAGAAGAGCCTAGGTGCCTGTGGCATTTTGTCAAACACCTGGAGAGCATAGCCAGATTTGGCATGGATTCAAGTTTACACTGTGAACTTGGTCACCTGACCTAACAACCATGCCCATTCACCCTCTATCTAACCCTAACCGAGCCCTGTTTCTTCCCAGCCTCAACCACGACCTCTAGCATGCCCTGGCATTACGTCGAGCACGTCCCGTGCACGCCCGGAGCACGTGCAGAGCGTGCGTTTAGCACGCGTTTTGCACGTGTCGCGCCCGAGCCGACGCGTCGCGCCCCTGCCCTTGCCTCCACTGCAGAGCCACGCCACGCACGTCCCTCCTCACCGCAACACGCCAAGCCGCCCCTCGCCACGTCCCCGACAGGCCAGGAGCTAGCCGCCACGGCCGCCGACAGCCCCTGCTCCGTTCAGCGCCGCCCAAGCCTCTTCCGCTCGCCACCTGGCCCCTGGAACAGCGCAAGCTCATCCACGAGTGTGTCCGCTAGAGCTCGTCCCCGCCACGATGCCCTAGCTACAGAATGGCGGTCGCCGGCGACCTTATCCGCAGCCGCCGCGGAACCGCCTTGCCACGCCTATAAAAGGAGGCCCCGAGCTTCCCCGAGCATGGAGGCAACCTCAGGCCACCCCAATGGCGCTCCCCTACCTCACATTCGACCCGGGGAGGCCTCCTTCCTCATCCCCGGCAACTCCTGCCGCCGCCACCGCCCCGGCCAATCCGGCACCTCCAGTACCTCCCCCTCTCCGTTCGCTTCGCCAGGAACCTCCTCATCCTCCCGTGAAGCCGTCCCCCTACTCAATTTTGATCAGGAACCACCGCAGCCCTAATATCACTTCGCCCCCGAAACCATCTCCACTACGAAGCTCATCGTCGGCAACTCCGTCCACGTCGGCGACCATAGCGGGTACCCCCGAGTTCGTCTCGACCTCCTGAGCATGCCCATGCACTCAGATCACCGAGGGACGCCGCCATTCGCCGGCGAGCCTCGCCGAAGCTCCGCCCCTGTTCAGTCAGGGGGAGACGACGCGCGCGTGGACCAGTCAAACCTGACCAGTGGGCCAGGCGGGACCACTGTCGGTGACTCACGCGGCAGCCATGCTGGATAAGTGGAGGCGTAAAAGGCGCAAATACGTCTTCTCTGTCCGAAAGCGTAATCTCTTTTGAAACGTTTTCTTTTTCCTGATTTTATTAAAAACAGATTTTTACCACAACTTTGACTGCCTATAACTTGTTAAATATAACTCCAAATGAGTTGATTCTTTTAACTACCTTCCTCAAATTTGGTCTAGTTTATTTTAAGATTTATTTAAAAAAATTCGAAACAACTTTTTTGTACTGTTTTTGAAATATGTGTTATTTGCATATTTTTGGAAATAGGATTTTTGGGAGAGAAGGAAGCTTTCAAAAATTTTGTAGAGCACCCCACCTCTCCACACCATTAAAGGCAAGCATTCTGAACCCTGGCATAATGTTTTGGTGTGTTATTTGACACGTTTATAACACCATCTTATTTCAGAAGACTTGTTATTTTATGTGACATGATCATTTGCATGGAAACATATTAGTGATTTCCTTGCTGTTGGAAATGAATATAAGTGTGATGGTAATCAACCTCATGTGCCTTGCATGCATGCCGGAAAGGAATCCGGGAAAGCCTCGGCCTTGAGTAGGCGTGAGCTTGTCACCGGTCCCCGTCAGGACGGTTATGTCCGGTATGGCATGGTAATGTATATTGAGTGGTGCTTTTGTTGATTGAAATATATGTGTTTACATGTCTTGCAGGGAACTTATAAACCTCCTGAGTCGACCGTAGACCGAGTCTTGTTTCCAGTAACCCCCATACTTGATATGTACTACCACTTGTCCCTGCCGCAGGTAGGGTATGGTTCAGTAAGTCGTCAACCCCTTTCAAGCACACACCGTACAGAGAGGCCATGGTGGAAGATATCGGTTGTAGCCGGTAGGCATGCCACCTGGTCCGGGGGCACGGGTGTTTCCGGTTGAGACCGAGAGGGGAGGCCACCCCTTTGAGCGCACGATATAAATTTGATCCCATGCTACGCGAGGTTGTAGCCTCCCCACTTAGAGTTTTGCTTAACAAGTGTCGTGGGTGATTCCAGACACCGATGAGTTAAGCTGGTGTGTGCAAGTTAGGCGTGTTTTCAACTAAAAGGCTGTAGACAGAATTAGCCCCGATGGACTAAAGGAATCCGTTACTCGTGGGTAAAGAGTACACCCTCTGCAGAGATTAAAACCTATTCGAATAGCCGTGTCCATGGTTAAGGATTACAGTCTGGGACGGGTCAAGTGTTGGTCTTAGTGTTGGTCTTCGGAGGAGAGATTATTAAACCAGAACTTGGACCGTGACTTGTGACTTGTGAAGATTATGATTATTATCTTGTGATGGACTAACTCGTTGCATTATTTATATTATCGAGTATCCCTGGACGGTTCTACCTCCTGGATATTCATTGTGATTATTTATCTTGTAAGCCCTTTATGTGGTGTCGCTCAGACGCCCGACTGTGGCATTTCTTTTAAAGCCCTTTATGTGGTGTCGCTCAGACGCCCGACTGTGGCATTTCTTTTAAAGCCCTTTATGTGGTGTCGCTCAGACGCCCGACTGTGGCATTTCTTTTAAAGCCCTTTATGTGGTGTCGCTCAGACACCCGACTGTGGCATTTCTTTTAAAGCCCTTTATGTGGTGTTGCTCAGACGCCCGACTGCGGCATTTTATTCCCACTCTATTACTGCTTATTCATGTTGCATGATAATAACCTGCTTGCATGCATAAAAGATGTTTTATTTATGACTCGCGATGTGATCATAGAACTTCTTTTTAGTGCATGATTATCAATTATATTATACCTGTGTTCTAAATGTTTGCGAGTACATTCAAAGTACTCACTGGCTTGTCACTGGCTATTGTCTTGGCCAGATTTCTGCTTGGAGAGGAGCGTGGCGATGACAGCGTCGAGTCCTAAGCAACGGTGATAGCAGCCTCGCGAATATAGGAGTTAACCTGGTCAGCTGTTCCTGTGGGAAATGGAGTCCGATAGACACTGATGTCTCACAAACTGCTTCCGTCATCTACCACTAGAAACCCAATTGTTGTACTCACAGGCCAGAATGGTCTTTTACTACATATTTTGTATTTTTCTTGAGATTTCTGTATCAAGCTGGAGCCTCATCAGCTAACAGTAATCCTGGGGCTGATGAGCACGACGGTCTTTTTCTGGAAATTTATACCCGGAAAAACCCGGTCGTGACAGACTTGGTATCAGAGCCAGGCTGACCATTGGCTAATCCTATCTTAGCTAGGTCGAAAAACTTAGGCAAACCAACCCACTAGACCTTAGCCAAACCCCAGCCAAGCTTCTCGTGCAAGATAGCCACACAGTAAACCCGACACTTTTGGCAGTCGGTGCCCAACCTATCAGCCTAGCCTGTCGATCGCACACCAGTGACCGATGGCAAAAATGTCTCATTCGCAAGCGTGCGAAGGAGGACTCCGTTCCATTTTCTATAAAAAGGGCACGCTAGCCTCAACCCAGCACATCACAGGCTCTTCCCCAACCTAGCCACAATGCCTGGCCCCATAGTGCACAACAAGACCACAGCAACCAACCTTGGAGGTTTTGTGACCATCCTCGCAAACCTCACCCGTCGTGCCTATGCGTTAGAGGAGCCACCAGAATATGTTGTGTACCAAGGACCCATGAGCGGTGAAGACCGTCAATTCTGGGCCACTGTACACATCTACGGTAGGGGTCTAGCACCCGAGCGCCCCTACAGGTTCACCGGAAGAACAACTTCCTTTGAGCCACAAGCCATACGACTAGCTGCTCAAGAGGCTATAGTTCATCTCAGACACTTGTCGCCCAGAGTTAACTGTCGCTTGTTCCACTACTACCCCAGACGTGAAGGGTATGGTAGACCACCGCAAGTTGCCAACGGAGATCACGAGACAGATCCTGCATTGTTGCACCTGGTGCGCTATGTAAGTGCACTAGAGGAACTGTGCGATCAAATCACTATTGATTTAATTGCAGCTCGTGGAGAGCTGGTTCGTCGAGCCCCAGCGAGAGAAGAAAACGAGACCAACGCCGACAACCCAGTCGTGCTGTTTGGACAACCGATCGAGATCCCGAGATCAGCTCCAGCCATCAGCCGAGATGCTTTGATGACCCCAGAAGTGCTTCGTCGCCTTTTGGGAGCACACTCCAATGGGGTTGTGGCCAACAATCCCCGCGATGGTCATCATCACTACCCCGACCCTGCAGTTCCTCCGCCATCTCCGACTAATCCCGGCAGTGAGACATGTGGAGAAGCCTCGACATCCACCAGGCACGCCCGTTTAGACATAAACGAGGTAGACTAAGCCGTACGAGTAGTACCGAGTCTCAGTGTATCCTCACTTTGTAATCATGCGACCGTGTATATTAACGCAGCCTATCATTGTGCCTCTGTTTTAATAGTAGCCTTGCATATTTGGTCAGCGCATAGTTGCATATTTTTCCAGGCACAACTACCCAAACCAACCCGACGACAACCACAGTAACACGTCTCTTTATGAGATATGTGTATCTCTGACACTGACCTGACCTTTGGAGCTAAGCTGGCTAATTTATTACCTTTCACCACGGTAAAACGAATCGGGCTCCATTGCTATATAAAGGCCACCTTGTGACCTTACCCAGCAACCCTCACATTGTGCACCACACTCACAACTTTTTCCTGTCATGCCAAGCCCCAGCATTCATCTGAGAACCCCAGATGCAACCCCAGGTAGCTTTGTCAAAATATTGTGGGATTTTACCCGCAGTACCATGGGTTCTACCTAGCCACCTCAGTACGAGCTGTTCAAATCAAGGATCACCCCTTCCACCATGGAATATTGGGCAGCAGTGCACATCCCTCCCGTAGACTCCAATCAAGATCCAACGGAAGTTTCCTTCGTGGGGAAATCTATGCCAACCCCACACTTGGCCATAGAAGCTGCTGCGAAAGAAGCGATTGCTCGCCTTCGATCCGCAGTACCCTATGCCCGCGAACGAGGATATTATTACTTCCTGAGCCATGCAGCACCCGGGGGAGTGACATCTTTTCCCGGTGGACGCATTGAGAGAGACCCAGTCCTGGCCAACCTTGTCCAGTACGTCATCGCTCAAGAACGTTTAACCCAACGTGTGATGGGTTATCTTCAGAGCCTCGCAGATTTAAATCCTCAGATCGCCATCGGCAGAGCACTAAGGCCCGACCAGGAGAGACACGTGCCTCGACTGGTCAATCCACTTCCCTCGATAGAAGAGGAGTGTATCCCAGTACCAGAGTGTCACACCCTAGCTAGTCATGCATTAGAGTGTTGCATCATGTTTACTCCTTCATCAGAAACTTGAAATGGGGATCTGTGAAACCCTCAGAATCATTTTTTAAAATGATCCAAATAAAAATTTCTCCAAAAGGGTCCAAGAAAATGCTCATGTTGCTCTCTGAAAATATTGGACAGAGATAAAAATCAAACCAATATTTTTAAGAGCTCATAGGTATTTATTTTGGGCATTTGGAATTAATGCATAATTATTTGCTTTGGAAATATATTATTTATATATATTAATATATGTCCAAATATTATGCCACTTATGAAGGAGCTCTGGAATAATATATCTAGCTCCTGCAAAAATTGGCATAAGGAAATAAAATGATTTAATATTTTATTTAAATCAAAACAAATGTCAGAAATTAGAAAACAGAAAATAATTAACAGGAGGAGCTTACCTGGGCTCCTCCACTGTGCGGCCCAGCCAGCTGGCTGGCCCAGCCAGCAGCCGGCCCAGCCCATCTCCCTCCTCTGTCGTCTTCGTCCCGACAGAGGGAGGGGAGTGTGGCCGGCGCGCGCGCGCCACCGCGCCACGCCACCTCTCTCCCTGCCTGCCTGCCCTCCCCTCCTCGCCTCGATGCCCTGGACGACGCCACGCCTCCCCCCTGCTCTCTCTCACTCTCCCCCGGCTCTTCCCTCCTCTCCCTCGCTCTCTCTCTCACACGGCCGAACACCACCGTCGCCGCCGTTCGCCACAGCAGCCGTCTCCGGCCACCCCTCGCTCCCCCGACTAGCTCAGAAGCTCCGCCACGACCCCCTCTTCCTCCCCACCGCTCCACAGCTCCCCGGAAGCCCTGCATCGCCGCCACGTCGCCGTTCCCCTCTTCGGGCTCCGACCATCGTCGCCGTCGAATTCGTCGTCTCCAGCGCGTCCCCGAGCCCGCTAACCATCCCTGCAGCTCCGCGGTGAGCCCCCGGATCGTTTCCCCCTTCTCCCCTGGTCTCTCCCGACCTCTAGGCCCTAGCCCCACCTTGGCCGAGAGCTCCACGCCGCCGGAGATGTCGCCGTCGTGGCCACGGTCACCGTAGCACCCAACCGAGCACACTATCATGCTCCACACCTCACTAGGATCACGCAGCACACACTAACGCCTCCCCAAACCCCCTGCAACATCGATCCCGACCGCACCCGAACTCCGGCGGCCGCAGCCGAGCTCGCCGCCGTCGACTCCGGCCACCCCAGGCCCAGCCACGGCCACCGTTCGACGCGCGGGAGCAAGAGCTTTCCAACGAGCCCAAGCACGGCCTCGCCCGTGCCCTGTAGCGCGATCCCGCGTCGCGCCGCTGTCTCGTGCCTCGCCGGCGTCACGTCGCCGGTGGGTTTGACCCACTTTGACCACGGCAGGACACCCCCTGAGTCCCTGACAAGTGGGCCCAGCCCTGTAGCTAATTAGGATTAGTGCTAACCACTGTTAGTTAACCCCCTGACACTGACCAGTGGGCCCCAGCGCCACTAATCCCTAATTAGGATTAGTTTAAACCTGTTAAACCCCCCTGTCACTGACGTGTGGCCCCCACACGTCAGGTTTGACCCCAGACAGCCGCAGTTGACCACTGACGTCATGCTGACGTCATGCTGGCGCAATAATTATAATTTCTGGATTTAATTTAAATCAGGAAATTCCAGAATATTATTTAAACTTCAAAAATTCATAACTTTTATTCTGTAACTCCAAATTGGACAAATTATATATGAAAAATGATCAGAAAAATCCAATCTATCCATCTGTACTATTTTCATGCATGATCAAACAAGTTAAATTGATGTTTTAAGCAGAACAAGGAAAAGCACTTAAAGAGGCCATGTTTGAGTTTGAAATTTGAATCTTTGATTCAAATTTGTTCAAACCCTTCTGGTTTTAGTTGCATTAGCCCAACGCACTCATATTGCCATGTTTCATGCATGCATCATATTGTTGCACATTGTTTGGTGATGCTTGTGTATCGATGTCCTTTGCGATAGGTTCTGCCCCCGAGGAATACCGTGATTACCCTAACGAAGAACCGTATCAGTGCGTCGAACCATCAGGCAAGCAACCAACCATTTGATCATATCGATACAATCCCATGTTCTCGCTCCTGCTCTTTTTTACTGCACTAAGACAACGCGTTTCAAACTGCTGTGTGCTACGGTAGTTGAACCCATTTCCTCTGCATGACCTGTCATTGCCACAGTAACTAGATGAAACCCACTAGCATGTGTAGGAGTTGATTGAGCCATGTGTATGTGTTGTTCCTACCTTGCTATGCCTGCTATGCTTAGAGTCGTGTCAGGTCTGGTTCATCTGGGTGATGGGCTAGAGTGAAATGTTAATGTCGGTAATGAGAGTGGTGTGGTGAACACGATTTGGTAAAGGTATCGATGAGAGGCCATGTAGGAGTACATGGTGGGTTGTTTCATTGAAGCCGACCTTAAGCACTGAGATCTGTATATGTGATTTAAGATACAGCTACTACCATGCATTGGGCCCTGAAATATGACCCTGCTCGACTTCTTATTCACCCTAGCTCTCTGTCCAGGAGTTGCAAGTAGTTTCTGGTGTTTGTAGCCTACTGGAGGCCGTGGACAGCGCTGACCGTAGGGGTGGGCTGTGATGCGGTAGGTACGTGGCCGGGTGTACCGAATACCCGTTAGGTATCTCGGGAACCTTGTTCACATCGTTCGGGGCCGTATGGGAAACCTCGGCCGGACTCCCTGCGGATGGAACCTGAATAGGCGATAAACCTGGACTAGAGGCTTAAGTGTTTAGGTAGGTCGTGGTCTACACCCACGTCGGCTTTCGTTTGAAGTCTGCCGAGCACATGTCGTGTGCAGACGCTAAGTGGTGGAAACATGTATGAAGAAGTACACCCCTGCAGGGTTATCATAATCTATTCGAATAGCCGCGTCCGCGGTAAAGGACTACTTGGTTGCCGATACAGTTCATAGGCAAGTAAATGGAAACTACTAAAAGCCTCAAGATAAGTGTGAGTGCCGAGGATGGCTCTTCCGTAGGAAGACGGAGGTGGATGCTCGGTAGTGTATTGAAGTGCTGAGTAGTGGACTCGTGTGCGCAAAACCATTTCAAGTTGGAGTATCGTAGGATAGTCTAGCCAAGAGTCAAAGCTGGCTTGCTGCAATAACTCCACCAACCCTTCTTGATAATATGCATGTATGTAGGATCTGATGTAAGTCTTGCTGAGTACCTTTGTACTCATGTTGCTATAATCTACATTTTTACAGAAGACGCTGCAACCCCTTCTGATGGGTTCTATGTAGACGTTGACATCAACGAGTAGGCTAAGGACCCAGGTGGTGACCCTGAGCTTGTGATGGACCACGTAGTATAGCTAGGCTTTCCAAGCCTCTTTTATTTTACTAGTTGTCTGTACTCAGACAATGTACTTCCGCTGCTGGTTTGTATGACTGTATGACTTGTATGTTGGGTCGTGAGACCCGTACCTTTGTGTATGATATGTATGGCTCCCTGGGCCTTAAATAAAGTACTTGTGTCGTAGAGTCATGTTGTGATGCTTCGTTGTATTTGCACATATCGAGCATATTGTGTGTATGATTGAAATGCTTGGTATGTGTGGGATCTGACTATCTAGTTGTTTATCTTTAGTAGCCTCTCTTACCGGGAAATGTCTCCTAGTGTTACCGCTGAGCCATGGTAGCTTGCTACTGCTCTGGAACACTTAGGCTGGCCGGCATGTGTCCTTCTTCGTTCCTGTGTCTGTCCCTTCGGGGAAATGTCACGCTTTGAGTACCGGAGTCCTGTTAGCCCGCTACAGCCCGGTTTACCGGAGTCCTACTAGCCCAGTGCTACAGCCCGGACCCATTTGCTGATGACCGACACGTTCGGAGCTGGGTCATGGATGCCTGTCCCTGTAAGTCTGTGCCACTTTGGGTTTACGACTAGTCATGTCAGCCCGGGCTCCTTATCATATGGATGCTAGCGACACTATCATATACGTGAGCCAAAAGGCGCAAACGGTCCCGGGCAAAGGTAAGGCGACTCCCGTGGGAATACCGTGCGTGAGGCCGCAAAGTGATATGAGGTGTTACCGGCTAGATCGATGTGACATCGAGTCGGGGTCCTGACACAGAGACATTTTCTAGGGATACCGTCCAGTTACCGTTTTGCATTTTAGACGTCGCTGCAGTGTTCATTATTTGCAACTTTTATTTATGTGTGTGACCTATGCGTGATATCCTGAGTTTGTACGACGAGTCAAATATTTGGCTTCTACTAATGTATGTAGTTTTTGTTGTGGTTTATACTCCTTTAAAATTAACTGTTTTTCCTCGCAAAATTCTGGAGCGAGATTTCTTTTCTCTGAGTTGCTACATCTACACTTTCTCATGGCGTGGATGTATTAACTTCACACAGCACCAGGTAGCAGACTCACAACCATTACCATTCGAACACATACACTGTTTGCAAAACTTTGCAACGGTGTTACATCCAGCTAATGACCCCCCTAACAACAGTTAGCACCCGACACACCCCATCTACTCCTCGTGATCACCACCACCGCGGAGAGCCAACACCCGAGCAGCAGTGTCACGACGATCGTCGAGGATCATCGCGCATAGGAGCACACAGAGGCCCAGCAGTGTCGCCAGCCCTCCGCATATCAGGATCGCAAACCAGTCCGGCATCGCCTCCGCCATTAGGGCCTAACCCGAGCTTTTGTAAGCAGTAATGGAGGGAGGAGGAGGAGGAGTGAGGCCAGGTGTGAGGAAGAAGAGAGAGGCACCCCGGCCATTTTATAGCTCAAGCTCGGTGTACGATGGGCGAAGTCCACCAACGCCGCTCGTCGCCGATCGCCGGTGTTCGGAGTCGAATCCGCGAGCAGTGCCGACAGCGCGCTGGCCCGCGAGGTGAGTGCACGCTGCACTGGCAGCTAGCACACCGCGCACTACCATGGTACGGCCTAGATGCCCTACACACTAGGCATCGCCGGTGGAGGAAGCGCGCGGGAGAGAGGAAGAAGAAAGATCCAGAGGGAGTAGAAGAGGCTAACAGTGGGCCCCGGGTCCACCTGTCGGCCAGAGAGAGCACTGTGCTCTCGGGTACGACCAGCGTATATTTAAATTTAGAAGTTATTCTAAATTTTTATCCATCATAGAAATCTCACGTTTTTGTCCCGAACCGTAGACTTTTCCACGCAGCACCAGTTTTCACACTGTGGTTTTTCACCACTTATTGCCCTCTCACTAAAGCCACATCTTTATTGCGTAATATTTTCTTAACACGGCTTTTAACAAATCTCGAGGACGAGATTTTTCTTAAGGGGGGTAGTGTTGTGACACCCCCAAAAATTTGGCCTTGTTTTAATGAATTAAAAAAATGCCAGGAATTAAAACTTTGAATTTCTGAGCTCCATTTTTATTTTTTAAATCATTTCCTTCCCTGCTATGATGAGTTTTTCCCAGAGAGAAAACTTTCCAAATATGTCATTGGACTTATTTAATCTGTCAAGAGAAACTTTCCCTTATTTAATATAACTAATTAAATAATTAAGTTGCTTCATCTTTACCTTCTTGAAAATGGTTTTTCAAGGTTATATGGCCATATTTGAACTATAACCATTGGATAAATTCACCTAAAATTCTAACCAAAAATTGGAGATGTCATGTGTTGTTTTTAAATCACTTTTATACTAAAATATCTTTTATTTATGTAATAATTTGAGCTCTGCATCAATTTTTCCTTCTCTGGTCCAGAGTGCAATTTGCACTAAAACCCTTTTAAATAATTCTTTCTAGCCTCCACCAAAATTATGGGATATTGGTAGTAGCATATGATTAAACATTATGCAAAAACCTAGTGCTGTTCTTTGAAAATTTTGAGTCAATCAACCTATTTTTCATTCTGGTCCAGCCTTGTGATTTCTACTGCAACCCTATTTAATTTTGCTCCAAAGATCTTGTGTTTTCTCCTACTTGTAGACAGCCCTACCAAACCCCTAAATCCAGGAGCATGCACCCATTGGATTAATTTTGGTTCATGAAATAATGTCATTTATTTCCTGTCCAGAATTGTAGTTTTGCAAAACTTGCACTAACAAGTTTGTGCTTTTCACAAACTAACCTCACCACTCTCTCTTGCATCTAAGGAGACCCTGATCTAGAAGATTTGGCCACCCCAGGAAGAGCCTAGGTGCCTGTGGCATTTTGTCAAACACCTGGAGAGCATAGCCAGATTTGGCATGGATTCAAGTTTACATTGTGAACTTGGTCACCTGACCTAACAACCATGCCCATTCACCCTCTATCTAACCCTAACCCAGCCCTGTTTCTTCCCAGCCTCAACCGCGACCTCTAGCATGCATTGGCATTACGTCGAGCACGTCCCGTGCACGCCCGGAGCGCGAGCAGAGCGTGCGTTTGGCACGCGTTTTGCACGTGCCGCGCCCGAGCCGACGTGTCGCGCCCTTGGCCTTGCCTCCACTGCAGAGCCACGCCACGCACGTCCCTCCTCACCGCAACACGCCAAGCCGCCCCTCGCCACGTCCCCGACAGGCCAGGAGCTAGCCGCCACGGCCGCCGACAGCCGCCGCCCAAGCCTCTTCCGCTCGCCACCTGGCCCCTGGAACAGCGCGAGCTCATCCACGAGTGTGTCCGCTAGCGCTCGTTGCCGCCACGACGCCCTAGCTATAGAATGGCGGTCGCTGGCGACCTTATCCGCAGCCGCCGCAGAACCGCCTTGCCACGCCTATAAAAGGAGGCCCCGAGCTTCCCCGAGCATGGAGGCAACCTCAGGCCACCCCAATGGCGCTTCCCTACCTCACATTCGACCCGGGGAGGCCTCCTTCCTCATCCCCGGCAACTCCTGCCGCCGCCACCGCCCCGGCCAATCCGGCACCTCCAGTACCTCCCCCTCTCCGTTCGCTTCGCCAGGAACCTCCTCATCCTCCCGTGAAGCCATCCCCCTACTCAATTTTGATCGGGAACCACCGTAGCCCCAATATCACTTCGCCCCCGAAACCATCTCCGCCACGAAGCTCGTCGCCGGCAACTCCGTCCACGTCGGCGACCATAGCGGGTACCCCCGAGTTCGTCTCGACCTCCTGAGCACGCCCCTGCACTCAGATCACCGAGGGACGCTGCCATTCGCCGGCGAGCCTCACCGGAGCTCCGCCCATGTTCAGTCAGGGGGAGACGACGCGCGCGTGGACCAGTCAAACCTGACCAGTGGGCCAGGCGGGCCCACTGTCGGTGACTCACGCGGCAGCCACGCTGGATAAGTGGAGGCGTAAAAGGCGCAAATACGTCTTCTCTGTCCGAAAGCGTAATCTCTTTTGAAACGTTTTCTTTTTCCTGATTTTATTAAAAACAGATTTTTACCACAACTTTGACTGCCTATAACTTGTTAAATATAACTCCAAATGAGTTGATTCTTTTTCCTACCTTCCTCAAATTTGGTCTAGTTTATTTTAAGATTTATTTAAAAAATTTCCAAACAACTTTTTTGTATTGTTTTTGAAATATGTGTTATTTGCATATTTTTGGAAATAGGATTTTTGGGAGAGAAGGAAGCTTTCATAAATTTTGGAGAGCACCCCACCTCTCCACACCATTAAAGGCAAGCATTCTGAACCCTGGCATAATGTTTTGGTGTGTTATTTGACACGTTTATAACACCATCTTATTTCAGAAGACTTGTTATTTTATGTGACATGATCATTTGCATGGAAACATATTAGTGATTTCCTTGCTATTGCAAATGAATATAAGTGTGATGGTAATCAACCTCATGTGCCTTGCATGCATGCCGGAAAGGAATCCGAGAAAGCCTCGGCCTTGGGTAGGCGTGAGCTTGTCGCCGGTCCCCGTCAGGACGGTTATGTCCGGTATGGCATGGTAAGGTATATTGAGTGGTGCTTTTGTTGATTGAAATATATGTGTTTACATGTCTTGCAGGGAACTTATAAACCTCCTGAGTCGACCGTAGACCGAGTCTTGTTTCCAGTAACCCCCATACTTGATATGTACTACCACTTGTCCCTGCCGCAGGTAGGGTATGGTTCAGTAAGTCGTCAACCCCTTTCAAGCACACACCGTACAGAGAGGCCATGGTGGAAGATATCGATTGTAGCCGGTAGGCATGCCACCTGGTCCGGGGGCATGGGTGTTTCCGGTTGAGACCGAGAGGGGAGGCCACCCCTTTGAGCGCGCGATATAAATTTGATCCCATGCTACGCGAGGTTGTAGCCTCCCCACTTAGAGTTTTGCTTAACAAGTGTCGTGGGTGATTCCAGACACCGATGAGTTAACCTGGTGTGTGCAAGTTAGGCGTGTTTTCAACTAAAAGGCTGTAGACGGAATTAGCCCCGATGGACTAAAGGAATCCGTTACTCATGGGTAAAGAGTACACCCTCTGCAGAGATTAAAACCTATTCGAATAGCCGTGTCCATGGTTAAGGATTACAGTCTGGGATGGGTCAAGTGTTGGTCTTAGTGTCGGTCTTCGGAGGAGAGATTATTAAACCAGAACTTGGACCGTGACTTGTGACTTGTGAAGATTATGATTATTATCTTGTGATGGACTAACCCGTTGCATTATTTATATTATCGAGTATCCCTGGACGGTTCTACCTCCTGGATATTCATTGTGATTATTTATCTTGTAAGCCCTTTATGTGGTGTCGCTCAGACGCCCGACTGTGGCATTTCTTTTAAAGCCCTTTATGTGGTGTCGCTCAGACGCCCGATTGTGGCATTTCTTTTAAAGCCCTTTATGTGGTGTCGCTCAGACGCCCGACTGTGGCATTTCTTTTAAAGCCCTTTATGTGGTGTCGCTCAGACGCCCGACTGTGGCATTT